>NW_027616955.1:125000-166000 GCF_964187855.1 Myxine glutinosa
CCTCGTCCCTCTATACAAGGGGAAAGGTGACCCTCTGGAGTGTGGCTCGTACCGAGCGATAAAGTTATTGGAGCATGGAATGAAGGTATTGGAAAGGGTGTTGGAGAGGAGGATAAGGAAGAAAGTGAAGATCGACGAAATGCAGTTTGGATTTATGCCAGGAAGAGGAACGACAGAAGCTCTTTTCATTGTGAGGCAGTTGCAGGAGAAGTACATGGATAAGAGGAAGAAGTTGTTTTTTGGGTTTGTTGATCTGGAGAAAGCATTCGATAGGGTTCCACGCAAAGTATTGACATGGGCATTGAGGAAGTTAGGAGTGGAGGAATGGTTGATCAGAGTAGTGATGGCAATGTACGAAAGAGCACGCACAGCTGTAAGGACGAAGGACGGGAACAGTGGTGAGTTTGAGGTGAAGGTGGGAGTGCATCAGGGGTCGGTACTAAGTCCACTACTATTTGTAGCTGTGATGGAGGTGCTGGCTCAGACCGTAAAGGAGGGTTTACCATGGGAGTTGTTGTATGCAGATGATCTGGTGTTGATTGCGGAAAGTATGGATGGACTGAAGGAAAAGATGAACAAGTGGAAGGAATGTATGGAGACAAAAGGTCTGAAGGTGAATATTGGAAAGACGAAGGTGATGGCAAGTGGTAAAGCATGTGGTGAGGTGGAAAGAACTGGGAAGTGGCCATGTGCTGTGTGCAGGAAGGGTATCGGAGTGAACTCCATTCAATGTACAATGTGCGCTGAGTGGGTTCATCAAAAATGTAGTGGTCTGAGAGGGTCATTAACCAGTGTGGCAGCTACATTCAAATGTAAGGTGTGCACAGAGGGAGCTGCAGATGGAGGAAATGTTGAGTTGGATCCTGGAGACAGCATGAAGCTGGAAGGTGTGAAAACATTTTGCTACCTCGGAGACATGCTGAATGGAGAAGGTGGATCAGACTCGGCAACGGTTGCTGAAGTGAGATGTGCATGGAAGAAGTTTCGGGAACTGAGTGGCATGCTGATGATGAGGGGAGTGTCGTTGAAGCTGAAGGGAAGGGTGTATGCTGCATGTGTGAGAAGTGTTATGATTTATGGGAGCGAGACATGGGTAATGAACGTAGAGCAGCAACGAAGGCTGGAAAGGGTGGAAATGCGAATGGTTCGGTGGATGTGTGGAGTATCGTTGAGAGAGAGAGGAAGACAAATGATGAATTGCGAAACATGATGGGAATAGAGCCTGTGATTGATGTTGTGAAGAGGAACAGGTTGAGATGGTTTGGTCATGTGTTGAGGAAGGATGAAAGTGACTTGTTGAGAAGAGTGATGGAAATGAATGTAGAAGGAAGTACAGGACGGGGAAAACCGAGAAAGACTTGGCTAAAGATGGTGGAAGAAGAAATGCGGGCAAGGGGGTTAACAAGGGGAGATGCAGAAAATAGGGCAAAATGGAGAAGATTGTCCTGGGGACCGCAAGGCCAACCCCCGCTCTTGCAGGGAAAATGGCCTTAAAATGCATGTTGTTGTTGTTGTATATATATTATGTATGTATATGTTGTAGACACACATATATATATATATATATATATATTATGTATGTATATGTTGTAGACACACACACATATATATATATATATATATATATATATATATATATATATATATTGTTACGGATACGGGGGACGGCTCTCTCGTTAGCAAGGGGTGATTAGCCCCTTGTCCTGTTAAGCTGGCCGTCTCCCCGGTCCTGGTACTTGTAACGCTATCCCACGGGATGGAACGGATCAGGGTTATGGGCCCAGGGTCTATCCCGAATACCTTTATCCGTCCCTCCGCAGACTAGGGAGACAAGTACCGCTCGAACACCGGTTTGGATGGTCTAGTTCGTTGCCGAGCGGTTTTTAGCAACCCGAAGTTCGAGTCATTAGCCTTCACTAAACCCGATCCTGAACGTTGGCCGAATCGCGCCACGTACACTCAATATGGAAACCTCTAAAGCGACCGAAAGAGCATGAAGAAGTAAAGACAAAGTAGGGAATAACAAGATGTATTACTATTTATACACACTAAGCAGAAAGGAAAAGAAAGATGATTTATAAGGCAATTGAAGGAGGAGGAGACATAGTGCAATGATTAGCTTATATATATGGCAGTCTTAATTAATACCCCAAGACAACATGAAAGACGGACAAACGGGCACACTTACACGGGGGAAAAGATGGCAGGAATCACTGGAGGGAGGAGAAGGTCGAAGCCGATGGCAGGGCAGGAAGGTCCGGGCAATTCCCCACCGTCGAGGTCCACGTTCCGTGCTCGGAGCGAACAGCAGCTGGCAGCTCCGCGTCTCCACAGCCGGCAATAGGGCCTAGAGGGTCTCGGCATATTGCTCAGTATCAGCACCCCCTCACGTCTCGTTCTCTCTTGGCTGCTTTAGCTGGATCACGCATCTGCCGCACCTCTCTCTCAATCTTCTTCGGACCTCAATCTTCTCCAAAAAAGCTCATCTGCCTGGGGAGCGTCGCGCTGCGGGTTTTATAGGCCCCGCCCTTCAACCTTTGCAAACCTCCCCCAAGTGTTCTCTCTCCGCCCTCTCAAGCCAAACCCCTCGTTCTGGGTTGGATGAGCGGGGCCGACTTACTCCTCCCCTCTATGACGAGGTGGAGACCCGCCTTTCTTCTTCGTCGTTACCTCGTGCGTAATGGAGTCAAATGCAGCAAAGTGGACGGGAGATGAAAATGCAGCAAAGTGGCTAAAGAGTCAATTGCAGCAAACCTGGCAAACCTGGCACTTGGAAGCTGCCATGGGGCGTCGGAGGGGCCTACTCTTATTTAATTCGGTGCAATGAAGAGTCAAACTATTGGGAAACACATCCTTAACCTACAGAGAATAAGGGACTAACTATTTTAAAGGATATATGGTGTCCTGTGTGTAGGTTTATGGAATTAACTAAGAGGACGAGCTTCGACCTTTCTTTACATTACGGAGGGTGACAGTTACACACAACAAAACCATACTTCTCACATTCGTTACACTTTCTCAAATTCGTTACACTTCTCAAATTCATTACACTTCTCAAATTCGTTACAATATCTATATATATATATATATATATATATATATATATATATATATATATATATATATATATATATATATATATAATCGGGAGATTGAATAAGACGCGGACGTAGCTTCAGGGCTTCGATCTTTAATTCGACAAGCTTTCGACCAACAAAGGTCTTCTTCTGAGTCTACAAAAACAGCAGGCATGTATATCAGTCAAGTGTGTATGGTGATGTGTGTGAGATGTGTGATGTGAGTAAAAAATTGCATACAGAAGGGAGAGCCACGCCAAAGTTCACTCACCGGCCCCAAGTTCAACGGAAGTGAAGCGCAGCTTACAGTTACGGTTTGCGTTACATTTCCGGTGCACGTGTATATACAAATATAGGGATACTCGTACTCGTACTGTGGAGTTTCTACTATTTCTCACAGTTATATATATATATATATATATATATATATATATATATATATATATATATATATATATACACATACATAATATATATACAAGAGGTGGAATGCAAGAGCAGAGGTGGATGAAATGGAGGAGCGGTTGCAACAGGAGGAGGTCATGGGGATGGTACAGCATGGGAAGCATGGCTTGGGGTGGATGGAGCATGAGCGATGGGGAAAGGCATGTGTGAAAGAGAGGAGGAAGATGGTTGAGAGGGAGGTGAGAAGAAAGGAAGAGGAGGGGTGATATGTGAAAGCAGTTGGTCAGGCACAGCAAGGTGCTTGGACTAAGTGGGAAGGTGTGCGGGTGAGGATATTGCATTGGCAAGAGATTTGGAGGATGGAGCCAATATTGTTGAATTTCCTTTTGCGGGCAACGTATGATGTGCTTCCGTCACCAATAAACTTGAGATTGTGGGGGTTGTTGCAGGAGGAGAGATGTTATTTGTGTGGAGGTATGGGAATGGTGCAGCATGCACTGAGTGCATGCTCAGTAGCATTGGCAGCAGGAAGATACAGGTGGCGACATGATCAGGTGCTGGCGGTGGTGGTGCAGATGGTGCAACAAGAGGTGCTGAGATCGAGAGAGAGAGAAGAGTGGAGAAGGAGACTGATGGGGGAGAGGTGTGGTTTGTCAAAGAGGGCCAAGTGGTAAGAGGTGGAAAGAGGAGGAGGTGGAAAGCAAGAGGGCTGTCAGATGCTTGTGATTGGCAGGTGGTGGCAGACCTAAAGCCACAATTGGTATTCCCAGAGGAGATCTGTGTGACAAGGTTACGGCCTGACATTATCGTTTGGTCAAGAGCAACAAGACAGGTCATCTTAGGGGAGTTGTCGGTACCTTGGGAAGAGAACATGGAGGAGGTGCATGAGAGGAAGAGAGGAAAGTACAGTGAGCTGGAGGCAGAGTGCCGGGAGAAGGGTTGTCGAGTTTCGTGTCAGCAATTTGAGGTGGGGTGTAGAGGGTATATTGGCAATTCCTTTTCTGCATTTCTTGCTAGGCTGGGAGTGTGTGGGACAGAAAGAAGGAGGATGTGTGACAAGGTGGCCCAGGTTGCCTTGAAAGGCTCATTTTGGATATGGAGGAAGTTTATGGAGGCACGTCGAACGGTGTAGGTTGGTTGTGTGTGTCTGTGGTTTTTTTTTTTTTTTTTGTTTCCATTATTATTTCTTATTTTGTGTATATGAATGAGTGGGTGAGGGTGTGTGTTTTTGCATGAATTAATTTTTGCAGGAGTGTGTGTTTTTGTGTGTTGAGTAGTGTATGATGTAAGGGTAGGTGGTTGGTTGGTTGGTGTTCTGTGTGTATGGGTGTGTATGTGTGTGAATGAATGATCTGGTGTGTTTTGTTGGTGAGTGCTGAATGGTATAAAGGTGGGTGTTTGAGTGTTCCACCATGTTTGTTTGGTGCTGTGGATTCTGGATGTGGAGGTGTTGCTGTTGTTGTTCGCACTGGCTGTGGGTGGGGGTATGTATGCATCCAGGTGCAGTTGCTGCATGTGGATTGTGGATGTGTATGTGCCCCTGCTGGCCCACCTTAGCTGACCGTATCGAGGTTGAAGGGCCGAAACGGGATGATGCTGAGGACCTCGACTGAGGACCCGGTCAGTGCGGCACTCTTGTGATCAGGTGTATTTTGAACTTATATATATATATATATATATATATATATATATATATATATATATATATATATATATATATATATATATTGTTACTGATCGCGGATTAAGATGTTATTTACCGAGCGGTGGTATTGCCGCGACCGTTACAGGATCCCTGACTCACCCGATTCACCCAGAACTTTGGCCGTATCGCACCACAGCTGCCCAATCTGGGAAAAGACTGAAACGACGAAATGCAAGAGGAAAAGGAATAAAACGAGAAGACGGACAGAAGAGTAATTGGATTTATTATTTACACAAGCAAAAAGGAGCAATCAAGGTTTATTTACAACACATAAGACGCAGGTGACACAGTGCAAATTTTAGCTTACCTACAGACTTAATTAAATACCCAGGGACAGAACAAACAAAACAAACTCACGTACACAAGAAGGGTGGAAAGGCAGGAGGTGGATGGCTGGAGGGAGAGGAAAGGTCCAAGGGGGTCCTGCAGCTCAACCGGCGCGTTTAGCAGCCGCCGTTCCTTTACGGTCCTGCTCCAAACCGCCGTTCAGGCCCCCTTTGGCTGTTGGGTGTTCTTGCTGCGGCGGCCTCCGCTGCGTTCCCAGGACTTGTCTGACTCGTTGGTCCACACCCTCAACTCTTTCTTGGTCCCTCACTCTTTACCACCGACTCCTCACCGCAACCAACGCAACCACTTGACCACCACCTCTACTGACTGACTCTTCACCACTCTCCACTTGACGACCGACTCTCAACCAACTCAGACCAACTCACAACTCACTTCCGTTCGCCCTTTTATAGCGCCTCCAGCGATTCAGCCGCCGGCGTTTTGGACACGCCCATCGGGGTGCTCACCTCGGCCCTGGTTGGTCGCGCGACCCTCGGGCTCCGCCCTGGATGACGACGGGCGGGCACGCCCCTCTTCCCCTCTATGACGAGGTGGGGACACGCCTTTCTTCCCCGACTTGAGCCTCGTGGTCAATGGCGGTTATTGGAGGGGAGGTAATTGAGAATCGAGGGCTCAGCAATGACGAGAGGGGATGTAATATGGGCAATCGAGGCTCGGCAATGACGAAAGGGGGTGTGAAGGAAATGGGGATTTTGGGGATGGGAATGAAAGGGGATCTATTCTCTTTCACTGGTGCAATGGAGTACTTCAATTAATGGGAGACACAGCCTTACCCTAAAACACAGAATAAGAGATAACTATCAACAGGGGTATTCTATTACTTGGCTGATGTGTATGCTTGTGGACTAATTATGGGATGCCCTTTCACCTTTACACAGCTCCGGAGGTAGGGGGGCGCAGAATAAACAATAATAATAATAATACAGCACACAATCAAAAAAACACAGTCCTCATCTCCGCAACACTGCACCCTCCTCCTCTTAGGCACGTCCCGGGCCTACAACTTTTACTTTTAGTGTGACACGTCGGTGTAGTTCCCTCTACTTTTAACCTGACCCTGAGTGCGACAGTTTTAAAACATAAATAAATGTGTCCCGCTGCTCCATTGCACCCTGCCTAACAGACTTACGCCCACAGTTAACCGAATTGCGGAATGGTCTTCAAACTATACACTGACGGTGGGAAGCATTATTTACAATTGACGCTACTTTTATTTACAAGACTAACCCAGGACCTGTGATTGTTCTTTCTGGGGGGGAGACAGTCTGCTCTGCATCAATGCACCATTAAAGCACCCAAAAACGCACCAAAGCACCCTCAAGCACCAATCGGTGCACAGTCATCACTGTTCATGAATAAAAATAACCAAACAACCCCTAACCCTGCAGGTGATCTCTTGCTCTTCGGCTCCCTCTGCTGGTTATTATTATTTGGTCTTCCAGATGTTGTCATTCTTTTGCTTTGCTTACTGGCGGCCTATTTGTATTAAAACTTGCACCCAATGTGTCCTTTTTATTTATTTTATTTATGGCCCACAGGGCCGACTAGTGTGGTTCACCTGTGGGGCATCGGTGCCCTGTGGCCAAGGTCCGCCAGCAAGATTTCGGGCCCTCATGGCCGGTTCCAGCAGAGGGGCCATGCCCCAACCCATGGGGTCCATAAGTGGTGCTCGGCCACAAGCATGTGGTCCATAATGTGGTGCATCGATGCAGACAGCTGGTTCTGGGAATTTCGGGCGCACAATGGCCGACCCACGCACGCTCCCCTCGGCACCCAATGGCGCACAGGTCATGTGGGAGACAAAAGGGGAAAGACAATTGAGCGAGGGGTAAGGTCACAAGGGTACACATCAATAAGGCAATGCAAGGCGAAATGCGTACGGAGGGCGAAGTGAGAAAGCTCGTCCCTACCGTACGTCACCCCCCTGTCACCTACCCTACCCTTGCCCTTACCCCATATGTACAAAAATCTACACATTTACAAATTCGTCACTACTGTCACGTCTTCCCCATACTTCCCCTATTCCAAATTCGTCTCCACAATCCCTCTACTTCAAAATTTGCCATCACCAAATTCATCATCAATCCTCATAAGGAGGCAGAGATGGAACATCAAAGCACAATGTCACACCCACGTCATGATGCGTCTCACAATCCAAACATTTGCACAGTAAAAATAATTAAACATGGCATGGTGCGGAGTACCTGTCACCTCAGGTGAGTGGATGCAGATGGTGTGAGGAGATCCTTCTTCCTAACTATCCTCTAAATGACTTTAACACACTTTACACTACCCGGGGTCTCTCCCTGCCAATCCATTGGCCAACTTACACTATGGGTTTTAAAAAACCAATTCCCATTGCCCAAACTGTGGTGTTTCTCAATTTGGGGTCTCACTCCCCCGATTCATCTCCCGGTGCTCTCTCACAATTTCTGGGCTGCGACGTGTAGCTCTCCCAGCAGGTCTACCCACCTGCACACCTCCACCACTGCAGTTGCCACCCGAGCTTACCTAGCTCCTCACCCTAACCTAACTAACTGGGGAAGGCCCTCTCCTGGCTCTGTCACCCCTTGGTGCCCTCTGGCACTGGGCTACCCGGGTCCGTCCTCCGGATCCTCGGGCCCCATCCACAACTACCGGCTCCCAGAGCCCACCTGCGGCCTCACCTGGCCGACATCCTCACAGTGGTGGAGTGCCCAAACCAACTACACACACTAACAGGCTACACGCCCAGCCATTTCCACAACACTAATGCACCCATCCAAAGACCATTCTTTCACCCGCACCACAGATGCCAATATCCAACCACAATTTACCTGTACCCTCTACCTAACACTTACACTGCCCGCCCCGGGTATCCGTGATGGGGGTCCACTCTTCCCCCATTCACACCTTCGCACCATCCACTCCACTCCACAATTTCCACCATACTCACTCCACGACCATCCATTCCTATACTCCATACCATTTATTCCATACACCTGTCCTTCATTCACCTGTCGTTGCACACCTGTGCAATCCTACCTGGTGCCACCTGCACCCTCCTCCTCTTCCTGGACCAGTTGGTCAACACAACACACATCACCATTACTCACTCATACACTGCTCCACACACCTGTTCAGTTGCACACCTGTGCAATCACACCTGTTCAATCCTCACACACACGGCATCATCTCATCTAACTACTCCCCTCTGAAACTTGCGCTTCCCAGTCGTCCCTTTAACTATTGCGCTCCCTCGTCATTATCATCCACACTAAACTACCTGCGTCCCCACTACAGGTATCAGTCACTATCTAACCTTAACGTCACCTAATGTCATCTTCGCTAGATCCCTATCAATATAACCTAACCCACCCGGGCTAGTTTTCACTGCCATACACCCCCTACTCTAGTGCTCCTTTGCCCCACGTCTGTGAGGGATGGTGGATTTGCCATCCCACCACATCGGGGGTCTCACTATCAATTTGGCCCACCAAATTTCAGCCAATTAAAAATTTTCCATTTACTGCCAATTCGACTCACTTTTCTAAATTTCGTATCAAATCACTATCACTATCACCATCACCCGTCTACTTATTAGGTCCTCTCGGTGCGCCAATTCACATCTACAGCCCGGCTTCGTACAGCCGAGCAATGAACGCGGGTTCTTTTGTGCCAGCGGCTGGATACGTCCCGCATTCGGTGCAGGGACGGGGTCTTACCCGTGCCGAGATCCCACGCACCACCTCGGCGCGTAGCCATCCAATTGCCCGATCTCGACCTGCCGGCACGTCTCAATAGAAAGTGGTCGCCATGACGACCCTTCCTATCGGCCTGCCCGCTCCGCCTAGTGGAGCCCGGACGCGGCCGTTCCAAGCGAGGCACAGCGTGGATCGCGTACGGCGGTTCTTTCGAAACCGCCGTGGTTCGGATCCCCGCTGGTCCTCGCGGCACGCGAAGCTGCCCGACGCGCACCGAGGGCCCGATTCGGCTATAAGTCGTTCTAACCTTTAACCCGGTTACCATCGATGCCTTACCTGGATGCTTATACGCATACGCTACCCCTTTCTTGCTCATACATGCAGCCGTTTCCATGCTCCTCGTCGTACCTTTTCTTACACACCTCGGTACACTCATTCCGCTCACCGACTTGGTCACACACCTGACCACCGAACACCTTGGCACACATTCGTCGCTCGCACACCTCACCAACACACCTCCTCGCGCCCCTTCCTCGGTCACCTCCTCTGTGACAATCACAGGTGTGCTCTCACTCGCACACCCAACCACGTGCCTCACTACCAATTCCAGCGTGCATTCCCACTCACGCCCTACCATTCCAGGTGTGCATCCTTCCATTCCAGGTGTACATCCTCGCTTACCTGTCACAACCAACTCACGCTCCTTGTCACTCTCACTACTCTCACCTCCATTCTTGACAGCGCACTCACCCTTACTCTCGACAGCACACTCTTTCCTCATGCACCTGTCCGTTACACACCTTTCTCGCGCATCCTCTCGCGCACACTCTTTTGTTACATCCTCTGTAACCCTCACCACAGGCGTACACTCTCTTGTTACTTCCTCTGTAACACTCACCACAGGTGTACACTCTCTCATTACTTCCTCCGTAACACTCACCACACCGCGCTTCCATGTACTCCCTCGCACACGCGCTACGACTGACTCACTCTTGACGGCACACTCACTCCTCGGCGTGCACTTTTTCCTCACACACCCCATGGTCGGACATTCTCGCACACCTCTTTTTTTTCGCACACCAGACCTGTCGCACACTTCACCAACGGCCTTTCACGAACACCCGGATCCAAACCAATCCCCAAGCCGACTGAAGCTTTCCTCACATCATATACATTGCCACTCACCTCCGTATCTCGTCGTCGCACCTCCTTTGCCACCTGCAAACTCTTTATTTGGTTAGTGAGCATCACATCATGAGTTGAGCACCGACCTTGCACATATTCCATCACCTCCTCCTGGATTTCTCTTTTAGTTTCTGTCCGTCCCTTCTTAATTTCACTCACCTCTTCTTCCACTTCCTCTAATTTTTGTTTAACCTCTTTTATTTCTCGGTGCGTCTCTTCAAGTTCGTCCTCTAAGGCTACCGTGACCGTCTCTATGTGCATCCTCACCTGCCGGTCCTTTGTCTCCATTATCTCTGTCACCTCCTCCACCCTCATTGTCAGTTCCTCCCATACCATCTGACATTGCCTCTGCGTCGCTATTAATTCGTTTTTAATTTCTTTTTGTGTCGCCTTTAACCCTCCTAGTACCGCAGTGTTCTTTTGAACCTGCTCCACTAGTTCTTTTTGTCCCTCCGTCAGCTGTTCCACCTCCTCCGTCAGATCTTCTATTCCCCCTTGTAACTTTGCCGTATTATTTCTCACCTCTTTCTCCATACGCTTCTCACCTCGCTTTACCTCCTCGCGTAGCCCCGAGACCTCCTCACCCACACCTCGTCGTATCTCCTCCTTCATCTCCTCCCTTTCTTTTGTAGATGCCACCCTCATCTGTCCCAATTCATCCCTCTGAGCATCCAGTTTGGTTTCTACCCCGATTTTTACCTCCTCTATCTGCTCTCCCATTTGTTTAATTTCTCGGGCGGATTGCTCCCCTATCTCCCGCAATTTGTCCTCCATCCTATTTTCTAGCCCCATTAACCCATTTTTCATCCCCTCTATCTGATTCTCCTGGGCAGCCATTCTATTTTCCACCCCCGTTAACCCATGTTTCACCTCTTTTATCCCGTTGTCTAACGCCTCACCGGTACCCCTCACTTCGTCCCTCATTACCCACAATTGCTCACCCTGAGCATCCATCCGGTTCCCCATTACCCCCATTTGGTTTCCCATTACCCCCATTTGGCCCCCCATCCTATCCATTTTTGCATTCAGTTGGGTCAAGAATAATCTGAGGTCAAACCCGGTTTGCCCAGCGTCCCCAGCCGCCACTGCGGGCTCGCCCTCCACTGCGCCGCTATTTTGGGACCCTTCAACCACGTACGCGAGCACGCCATTTTGTGCACCTGATACTCCCTCAACCACCTCCTCATTGCTCCCCTCCATTTGATCCTGGGTTACTCCTAACCCCTCTATCTCTCCCACCGGCATCCCGTCGCCTTGACCAGCCATGGCGCGATCTCAAAATTCGGGTTTTTCTTTAAAAAAAAAACAAATTTCGGCAGCTCGTAATTTTGACCAAAATTTTTTTTCCTCTATTCGTTTTAAAAATTTGGTTCGGGCCTCGAATCCCACTCCCAGACACCAATTGTTACTTAATAACACAATTGGTGTTCCAAAATTTGGGCCTAACAAATTTAGTCCCAGGTCCGAATCCAACTCCTGACAACCAATTGTTACTGATCGCGGATTAAGATGTTATTTACCGAGCGGTGGTATTGCCGCGACCGTTACAGGATCCCTGACTCACCCGATTCACCCAGAACTTTGGCCGTATCGCACCACAGCTGCCCAATCTGGGAAAAGACTGAAACGACGAAATGCAAGAGGAAAAGGAATAAAACGAGAAGACGGACAGAAGAGTAATTGGATTTATTATTTACACAAGCAAAAAGGAGCAATCAAGGTTTATTTACAACACATAAGACGCAGGTGACACAGTGCAAATTTTAGCTTACCTACAGACTTGATTAAATACCCAGGGACAGAACAAACAAAACAAACTCACGTACACAAGAAGGGTGGAAAGGCAGGAGGTGGATGGCTGGAGGGAGAGGAAAGGTCCAAGGGGGTTCTGCAGCTCAACCGGCGCGTTTAGCAGCCGCCGTTCCTTTATGGTCCTGCTCCAAACCGCCGTTCAGGCCCCCTTTGGCTGTTGGGTGTTCTTGCTGCGGCGGCCTCCGCTGCGTTCCCAGGACTTGTTCTGACTCGTTGGTCCACACCCTCAACTCTTTCTTGGTCCCTCACTCTTTACCACCGACTCCTCACCGCAACCAACGCAACCACTTGACCACCACCTCTACTGACTGACTCTTCACCACTCTCCACTTGACGACCGACTCTCAACCAACTCAGACCAACTCACAACTCACTTCCGTTCGCCCTTTTATAGCGCCTCCAGCGATTCAGCCGCCGGCGTTTTGGACACGCCCATCGGGGTGCTCACCTCGGCCCTGGTTGGTCGCGCGACCCTCGGGCTCCGCCCTGGATGACGACTGGCGGGCACGCCCCTCTTCCCCTCTATGACGAGGTGGGGATACGCCTTTCTTCCCCGACTCGAGCCTCGTGGTCAATGGCGGTTATTGGAGGGGAGGTAATTGAGAATCGAGGGCTCAGCAATGACGAGAGGGGATGTAATATGGGCAATCGAGGCTCGGCAATGACGAAAGGGGGTGTGAAGGAAATGGGGATTTTGGGGATGGGAATGAAAGGGGATCTATTCTCTTTCACTGGTGCAATGGAGTACTTCAATTAATGGGAGACACAGCCTTACCCTAAAACACAGAATAAGAGATAACTATCAACAGGGGTATTCTATTACTTGGCTGATGTGTATGCTTGTGGACTAATTATGGGATGCCCTTTCACCTTTACACAGCTCCGGAGGTAGGGGGGGCGCAGAATAAACAATAATAATAATAATACAGCACACAATCAAAAAAACACAGTCCTCATCTCTGCAACAATATATATATATATATATATATATATATATATATATATATATATATATATATATTGTCCTGTCCGTAGCTAGTTAAGACTAGCCTTGGACGAATAGCCGAACCAGCTTTATTCCCGAGGCGACCTCCCAAAATATTTGGAGGTTATTGCGCGCGAGATTGAGGCTGCGAGATGTTTATCTCACGAAACAAAAAGAAACACTGGTTTATGCCCGAACCCACAAAACATGCAAGGGATGAAAATGTCGAAATAAATGTTTGAGGTAAATTAAATTCCGAACTGAGGTACCTCCACACACGGACTCGAATACGATCACTCAGGGGAAAATGAAATAAAATAAACCCCTTCAGCCGACACTTAGCTTTGCCCTCAATGAGTTATTTTGATGAGGTCTGCAGTGGTCGTTGAAGCTCGAGGCTCGAAGCTCAAAGTCTCCCTTGGACAGGAAGCTCAAAATGGCGGTAGCGGCGCACGTCGAAGATCGCCCTGATGGTGAGCTCATGAGGACTGCCTCCTTGTTTTCTCCATGGCTCTTTTATTGTTGCCACTGTGGGGGAAGGGCAGTGCGGCGCCCAGCACCCCCACACAGCTCCACCGCTATAACCTCATCACGCTGGTCCCCAAAGAAAAACCGCTCTCCTTTTCACATACAAAAAAAATGGCCAGCGTCTTGTCCAGACAGAGAAAGCGCACTCCTCTTCTTTTCTCTTGAGAACCAATCGTATCGTTCGCCTTAGTTTGCCCCGCCCACATCCCACGGTCGAATCACGTCCCTCGGGACGTGGCCTCGCAGCTTTTCTTGACCGCCCATTTCTCCGCCTCTTTTCGGCAGGCTTTCGTTTAGGTCCTTTGGGCGGGGCTTAATCCGTGAACCTGCTTGCTTGCTGTTGGTGGTAAATGTTGTTTAAAGGTGGCTTTGCATAGCAGGCCCTGTCAGCAAAAACGTGAGGGGAAAATTACCGAGGGAAAGCACGCACTGGGGAAAACTAGCCTTAGACCCTAGCGATAATTAGCACGACACCACCCACCCCCCCCCCCCCCCCATAAACAACCTTGAGCTGCAGTTTCCCTGCTTACTGTGCATCGAGATTTAACCTACATGTCCACGGTCCATGCTACTTCTTATACAGTGCTACCTTTCCTTTGGCATTCTTTCACCTACCCCCATAAACGTAACTATATATATATATATATATATATATATATATATATATATATATATATATATATATATATATATATATATATATATATATATATGTATGTCCCATTCAAAAATGTTTTGTTAGAATTAGTCAGAAAATATCCCGTGATGATGCTTTCATTATTAACTTTTTCTAATACCTAATTGACTTCATGGAAGATGCTTCTTTTACTGTTAGAACTCTTCTGTGAGAACCAATGAAGAACTTTCCTCTCCTCCACCGCCATCCTATTACACTCAGCTGATACGAGACATCGTGGATTTGGGATGGGACAAGTGAGTATTATATAAGTATATGCATTGTCAAGGCTGGTGAAAGAGTTAGAACACAGAAAAACAGATCAGGACACAACATAACAGAAGGGACAGCAGAAGAAGGGGAAATTCCAACAGCAGGGCGGAGGGAGAAAATAGACGGAGACTGACAAATGAGGGGTAGGGGAGAATGCAAGGGGTGGACAAGATGGATACAGAAGCAATGTTTCGGGAGGGGTGGGAGTGGTTTTACGGGGGTAGAAAAGATACTGGTTTTGGATGGGGGATAATTTGAGATATCAGGGTTTTCCTCAAAGCATGTAGCTTATAGGGCTCAGTATGCTTAAAAGTTAAGTTGTGATGCTTGTGCAATGCTGATGCACCCCAGTGTCCAAAAACTCTGTAACAACAACGAAAGTCACCTGTTTGCCAATGTTATGAAATATAACGATAACATGATTCAATTAACGTTTGTCCTTCGTTGGCACACCTGAACTTTTATATCCACCCCTGGAGCTTTTTTTTCTTGGCCTACAAGGACTTCATCAGCAGCGTGATGCTGGGCTCCCTTCTTTGGGCTGGCACCCCTGTCTCATACCTTGTTCAGCTTGACGCCGTGGAAATCATGGCCTTCAAGATCATTGGATTCTCCCATAATGAAGCAGATTCCATGGGCATATCACTTCCCCATTGCAGACAGGTCGGTGGTCTCTGTCCTTTGCTGCCTCCTTTCTGGCCTTGCACCCACTGCTCTTTCTGTGCTTTGTTCACCCCCTCCTCTCCACCCCCAGGTTTCTGCAGGGCTCATACAGTCCACATTCAACCATCTTCTGATGAAACTACCTCAATCCAGGATCAGTGCTCACCTCCACTCATTTGTTCTTTTTTCCCAATGGTGGAATCAACTTCCACATCCTCTTCAATCTCGTTCTTCCCTCCAGGTCTGCAAGACAGCTCATTCACCACCATCTCATATCACTCTCCATCCAGAACCATGATCTTTTCTACCCCTGATAACCCCCACCCAAGCCAAAATTTCCAATTTTTTTTCTTTCCTTTAAAAAAAAACTCAACTGGACTATGTCCAGCTGAGTTTTTGTCGACACCCAGTGTCCGTCATCCGTCGTCCGTCTGTCGTCTGTAAACAATTCGACGTCTACGCTCTAAAAGTCACAAATATTGATCAAATTTGATGAAACTTGTTATGCAGCATCTTTCAGACATAAACTAGTTTGGGATTGCATTTCGGCGTTGCACGCCCAAAAATGGGCGCAGCAGGGCGGCCATATTGAAAAATCAATTTTTGTCAACCTGGTAGTAATTGTAGTTTTAATTTTCATGCCTCACTTAAAACTCAATTTTTTCTAGTTTCCTGTTTAAACATGAGATACCTTCAATGTTACTGTACCTCTTTAGCACATATAAACTATATAGTTTGTGGTTCTGTGATGCATATTCTAACCATATTGATATTGACCAGTTGAGTTCAGGTTCCCTGGAACCTCTAGTCTTCTGTATCCATCTTGTCAACCCCATGTCATTTCCTGCCCCTCATTTCTCTCCACACCCATTTCTCTCCACACCCATTATTTGTCCAAGCCTCCCTCTATTTTGTCCTTTCAACCTGCTGATGGTGTGTTTCCCCTTCTTTCTACTGTCCCTTTTGTTCTTGTACATCCTAATACTTTCAGCACTCTCACTCCTCCACCAGCCTTGAGTATGTATACAAAAAAATCGACAGCTTGCTTACTACCTGCAAGCTGTTCTCCACGCATGATGCATCATCACTAGCCTCACTTGTCTTCAGCTTGCCACCTTTACTCTATGTCCCTTCAGACTTGTAGAAACTATAAGCATGCATCATCTTTCTTTCCTCGTGTTGCAATCGTCTTTATCCACCTGCTTTCATCCCTGCCTGCAACCTTCAGAGGTTCATGCTCTCCCTGTCTTGGCTCCCTTCCTTCCTACCTCCTCCCATTCCCTTTTTACAGGAAGTAATTCTGGATAGTTATGGGTCTTACCCTTCCAATCCCTCGTTAATTCTGAATGACAATGAAACATACTCATTTAAATAGCATTCTGAATGGACGAAGAAGATCCACTTAGCTGAGCTGAACAGCATGTAATGCGGGTAAAATATGGGGAAAATCATTGGGAAATATCATGCGATCCATAGTTTAAACAGGCCTGATATGTTTGATTGCTTTGGGGAAAAGGATCCATTTCCATTTTTGGAATTCATTTTCAGTCCCTTCTTTAATTGTTTCATTTTCTTCGATGAGCTTTGATTGAAATGTATAAAAGCAAAATAATATGCAGAGTGATCGAACAACATTAATAAATGGCTGAACTTGAAGATATTTCATCCTTCCCGAGCTTTGTTATTTTGTTTTGCAGAATTTCATTCGTGGACGAAGAGTTCAAGAACATAAATCTGAGATTGCACGATGCTTGTGGTAGAGAGCATGTGTTTGCTCTCAAGATAAAGCCACAGGTAAGAGCATTTGATGAAACATGCACCCAACATAGCGTTGCCCATCGTGTTATCCAATTTCCTTTTTCTGGCCAATCTTGTTCAACACTCTTTTTATATAATACAGTATTAAGGTTGGCCCTTTGTTTGTATGCAGCATGGCACTGCAGATTTGCATGGGTTCTTGTCGGGTGTGGCAATGCTGCTGTGCTGATGCAGTCCCCAATTTAATTTAGAGCAGGATTTTTTAATCTGGCCACAGTGCCAGCGATAGCTCGCTGACTCTTCCCAAAGGACACCGTGGTGTCTTTAATGCTAGCAGGTGGGACGGACTGTTTAACGTCCATCCGAGTGACGTCACACACATTGATTGATTCACACACAGACGAGTGTATGTACCTCTAGGTCTCGACTTTCCTGCCAGCTGTCATGTTCCCCTTACAGGGATTGACCGCAAAACAATCACTATTTAGTGAAGATATTTACGAGTGATCTCCAGAAGGAATTGCCATGGACCAGTGGACCACTACCCAAAATGGGCAGTGTAGTGTTGTCACATGTACAGCTGTCACATGTATGTCACAAATTTATGTCATGAGCAGTGTTTGACAGCACTCTTAGAACCCTTACAACTGTGCACTGATGAACCTTTTTGTTCCCCCACAGTACCCAAAAGAACCCCCAGAGTGCAGGGCTGATTTGCCAGTACCTTTTCATCTGACCTGGCCTCAAGAGGTAAAATTCAAATAGTTTGCACGTTGCAAAATTGTGGAGAGAGTCAAGGTTGCTATTTTTGCTTATCTTTTCAATGTCGTCGTCACCTCGTGCCACAAGATGGTATCTCCTTTCATTTTTTCATTAAGATTTGTTTTGGAACATTATGATACAAGGGTACAGTGTTCAATTCAGGGTCATAGATTACAAGGTACAGAAAGGGTTGATTTATAATGCCAGTAATTGTTGCTAATTATATGGCTTTTACCTCAACCATATCCAACATTAACAGTGTTCGTTCATCGTACCCATAAGGTCTCGAATATGTCTCCTACTGAAACATGGAGTGGTAATGCAATTTTCCACTTAGGGTATCATTCGCCAGCCAATACTTTTCTTTCTACATGGTTGCCATGCAATGTTTCAGGCCTGGGAGCCATTACTGGATTCACCCTGCTGCTACTGGGTATTTGTCAGCTTATTGTCGGTGTAGCACTTTCTGATTGGTTGGATGACTGAATCAACGTAAACTATTAACACTTGGTCGTCCTTGAGTGTAGTTCATTTTCATATTATAAAGGGATGAAATTCCTGTCGTATTTGCCTTTTTTTTTTTTCCACCCTTTTCCACCCTTTTCCACTCTTTTTCCAATAGGTTATTACTCCTGCCAGGGAGTAATGCATTCGATCGTGTGTGTGTGTGTGTGTGTGTGTGTGTGTGTGTGTGTGTGTGTGTGTGTGTGCGTGCGCGTGTGTGCGTATGTGTGTGCGTATGTGTGTTCGTATGTTTGTGTGTTTGTGAACGAGATATCTGGAAAAGTTCTGAACGGATTTGGATGAAAGTTGGTGGGATGATTGCCCTTGGGATAAGGAAGAATTGATTAGTTTTTGGTGAAGCTCAGGATATTATTCCGGATCCAGGAATTTTTTTGGGGAATTTTTTTTTCTGTTTTACTGCATTTTAATGCAGTTTATTTCTTATTTATTCACACACTTTATAGTGTGTGAATTTACTGCAATACACACACTTTTATTCTTATTCTTAAATGATGTTTTTCTCCTCTAATTCCGAGATATATCAAAATAAATTCTCTGACAGGGCCTACTTTCTTTTTCATTTATTGTTTTGGGGAGAGGGGATGTTAAACAAAACGTATTATTCCAACTTGACCCACGGCGGGAGTATGCGCTCTACTGAGTGGCGTTCTAGTTCTTATTCAAATGAGTAATTCGAAATACCTCTCAAAAATACCTCATTGCATGATTCAAAATACCTCACTACACTGGAAAACGTGGGGAGAGGAACACTGTAGCCTACTGTAAAGGGTGGCGACTTGTAATACCCTCTCCCACATGGAGTTTCGACACGATACAGTACACTTTACATGGAGAATTTGCCTCCCTCTGCCACCCACCTCCCCCCCCCACCCAAAGACCACCTGCAAAGATAAAAACACCCTGATCCACTAATTGGGGTCATGCTGATCCTATGTAGCAAGTATGGATGTAATCTGCCCAGAACTGCAGGAGTAGCGCGACAAACACAAACACACACCCAGACCCGTGAATTATAGTAAGGAAGACCAGAAGGTAGGTCCCGGCGTTCCCCTGTCTATTTTTGGGGGGGCCTAAAACACTTCCCTACCTCCAAGGAATCATTTAATCGGAGATCATTGGTCTGGGGGACAGAGCCCGGAGATCATTTAATATTACCTTTCACGGAGCTACAAAGGCTTAAAGGCTAAAGGCACTATTGAGAGATGGGGAAAAAAATGGTGATTACACACACACACACACACACACACACACACACACACACACACACACACACACCTCTCTTATAGTATAGATTACTTTGTATGTGTGTTCTACTTGTCATCATGACTGCGTGCTGTAATCACGAGTATGTGCGATGAACAATTTTTTTTTTTTTTTTTTTTTTTTTTTTTGTATACAGGATTGAGGCTCGTGAAAGAGCTAACATTTATAACACAAAAAATCAAACAGACACACAAAACATATAATAAGGGTCGCGGTAGACGAGATGGGGAGAGAAGGGGAAGCACACAAACACAACATTTGAGAGCAGGTACATCGGGAGGTCTGTGGGAGGGCTTGGGGGGAGGAGGTGTGAGAAGAGGGGGAGGGGTTGGAGAAGTACAAAACACAAGGACACTGCAAGGACTTCCAGGAAGGAAGTTGGTATTTCAAAAATGTGAATCTGGGGTGAAATTAGCGGGGGCAGAAAAGATCAAGGTTTTGGATGGGGGAAGATAAGAGATGGTGGTGAACAGCTGTTTTAAAGACCTGGAGGGAGGAGTGGGATTGAAGAGAGTGAGGGAGTTTGTTCCAGAGGTAAGGTGGGAGAAAAGAGGAATGAACGAGTGAAGGTGAACAGAGAGTCTTGATTTTGGCAGTTTAACCATAAGAGGGTTGCTGGCAGATCTTGTGCGACCTGTAGGAATATTTGGGGGACAGAGCCCAGAGAGAGCTGGGGGAGCAAGGCCCGAGAGGAGTCGGTAGAAGACAGAAAGACCACCAACCTGCCTGCGGTGAGTGAGTGAAAGGCCCTCAGAGTTAGCTTCATCGCAGGAGATTCCACTGTGTCTGAAACAATGAAACAATGATCTGGACGATCAGCATCCACCACCACAGAGAACTTGTCTATCTCATCCATCTTTACCTCTGCCACCAAAGATGGATGGAGGTTATGTTTTCACCCCTGTCTGTTTGTCTGTCTGTTTGTTTGTGAACAAAATATTTCAAAAAGTTGTGGATGGATTCGGACGAAATTTGCCAAAGAGGTAGCGTATGTCACAAGGACGAAATGATTAGATTTTGGTGAAGATCAGGATTCGGATCCGGCTACTAGAATTTTAAAGTGATTCTTCACCATTGGGAGACGGGGCCAAAAATCGATACATAGCAGGATATCTCAAAAAGTTGTGGACGGATTTGGACGAAACTTGGTGGACCGGCTGGGTGTCTGACAAGGACAAATAGATTCGATTTTGGTGAAGTTCTGAATATGGATTCGGATATGAGAGTTATTAAAATTTTTAAGTGATTCTTCACCATTGAGTGATATGGCCAACCAGGCGGAAGTATGCTCTCTACTGAGTGCTGTTCTAGTTTCCAAAAGCGTTCACTCCATTTGTACACGTTATTCCACGACATACAGTTCGTACTTTCCACGCATCTTGTGCAGTCATTCTCCTAAGAATGTTACATAGTTTATCACCTTTGCTAAGCATTTGCTTCATTCATCTTCATGCATTTGCTCTTCATTAACGGGTTGTGTAGTACCAACGTTTTTGAGCGCAATGTTTTATTTCATTGTTATAGGGCTCACTGGAGAGTGTACTTACCCAAGCATCAGATGCTATGGATGCCTTGACTGCCTTTTGGGATGAAATGGATGAGATTGATCAAAACACATGGGTGCTGGAACCGGAACGTCCTACCAGGGGTGACACCATCCGCCGCCTTGCCCTTGGTATATAAAAATTGATCTTGTCAACAGCATGTACAATACTTGTCTTTATACAGAGGCTGTTTGTGATCTGCATTTTCTGGACATCTATTTGGTTACACAAAAAAAACTAACATAAATATCGTGTGGCGACGCATCATCATTATGGAACAGATGGCAGAACAGGGAGCAGCAGTGGCTGCTCATGTGTTAACGCCTTAGATAGATGGATAGATAGATATGAGCGAAGGTGGACGGATGTTGTGTTTTCACCCCTGTTTGTCTGTGGGCAGGATGTCTCAAAAGGTTGTGGAAGGATTTGGACGAAACTTAATTGACCAATTGAGAGTGTGACAAACACGAATTGATTTCATTTTGGTAAAAATCCTAATCCTAATCCACATACGAGGATTTTTTAATTTCTCAAGTGACTCTTCACCATGGAGAGATGGGGCCAAAAACTATATACAGCACAATATCTCAAAAAGTTATGGACGAGTTATGACAAAACGTGGTGGATGAGTTGATTAGATGACGAGAACAAGCCGATTCTATATTGGTTCAGGTCCGAATCCAGATCATATCAGTGAGATACAAAAGATAAACTGTTCAGCCTGGCAGAGGTATGCGTTCTACCGAGTGTCGTTCTAGTTTTAATCTATACTCTATATTTTTCACAGATGTGTAGCCAGCACATGGGTCACTTCGTCAAAGTCTCACTCCTTCCTGTTCTCCCTTATCTTCACCGCAGGCAGGTTGGTGGTCTTTCTGTCTTCTACCGACTCCTCTCCGGCCTTGCTCCCCCAGCTCTCTCTGTGCTCTGTCCCCCCAATATTCCTTCAGGTCGCACAAGATCTGCCTGCAACCCTCTTATGGTTAAACTGCCAAAGTCTAGGCTCTCTGCTCACCTTCACTCTTTCATTCCCCTTTTCTCCCGCCTCTGGAACAAACTCCCCCACTCCCTTCAATCCCACTCCTCCCTCCAGGTCTTTAAAACAGCTGTTCACCACCATCTCTTATCTTCCCCCATCGAAAACCTTGATCTTTTCTACCCCCGGTAATTCACCCCAGAGTCCTTGCAGTGTTCATATGTTTTATTCCTCTCCCACCTCCCCCCAAGTCCTCCCGATGTCCCTGCTCTCAAATGTTGTGTTTGTGTCCTTCCCCCTCTTCCCCCTCTCTTTTGTGTCCTTCCCCCTCTCTCCCCATCTTGTCTGCCGCTCCCCTTGTTTTTTGTGTTTTGTGTGTCGGTTTGTCTTTTTGTGTGATTAATGTTAGCTCTTTCACGAGCCTCGATCTTGTATACAAAAAAAACAAAACAAACAAAAAAAAAAATGCTTCGAGTCATGTTATCACCTCTGTAGCTCCCCCAGGCCACATTGACAATAATAATGTTTTTTTTTTTGTTTTTTTGTTTACTGAATCGAGGCTCGTGAAAGAGCTAACATTTATTTCACAAACAAATCAACCAGACAAACAAAATATATAAAAAGAGGGAGCGGAAGACAATATGGGGAGAGGAGGGGAAGCACACAAACATAACATTTGAGAGCAGGGAGATGTGTGGGAGGGAGAGGGTTTGGGGGGACGATGCGTGGGAAGGAGGGGGGGGGGGGGTGGGAGAAGTATAAAACACAAGGGCACCAAGGACTTCCAGGACAGAAGTCGGTATTTCAAAAAAGTGGATTTGGGGTGAAATTAGCAGGGGTGGAAAAGATCAAGGTTTTGGATGGGGGAAGATAAGAGATGGTGGTGAACAGCTGTTTTAAAGACCTGGAGGGTGGAGTGGGATTGAAGAGAGTGAGGGAGTTTGTTCCAGAGGTGGGAGAGAAGAGGAATGAAGGAGTGAAGGTGAGCAGAGAGTCTTGATTTTGGCAGTTTAACCATAAGAGGGTTGCAGGCAGATCTTGTGTGACCTGTAGGAATATTTGGGGGACAGAGCCCAGAGAGAGCTGGGGGGGGGGGGGGGGGGGGGTGGGGGGTGGGGGGGGGGGGAAGGCCAGAGAGGAGTCAGTAGAAGATGGAAAGACCACCAACCTGCCTGCGGTGAGTGAGTGAAAGGCCCTTGGAGTTAGCTTCATCGTGGGAGATTCCAATGATTCTGAACGCTTTGGTTTCAATAGCGTGAAGACGAGCTAGGTGTGAGGCAGGAGCACCAGCCCAGAGGGGAGAGCAGTATTCCATTGAGCTGTGGATGAAAGCCTTGTATGTGGTGAGGAGCTCAGGTGTGCCAAGGAAGGACTTCGCACGACGGAGGATGCCCAGTCAGCGACTGGCTTTGGAGGCCAGATTTGAAATGTGGTTTTCCCAGGAAAGATCATTGCAGATAGTGAGACCCAAAAGCTTGAGTGACAGAACTTCTTGGAGAGGATTATTCAGAAAGTGGATGGGAGGGTTGTCCAGTCGGTCTTTTCGGAGAGACATCGTAAGAGTGTGAGATTTGTCAGGATTGAAAGACATGTTCCACTTGTTTGCCCAGTCTGTGATTTTGTCCAGGCCTGCAGAGAGTGAGGAGGCTGCAGACTACCGATCTGAGGGATGAGCAATGGAGCGACAGAGAGTAGAGTCATCAGCAAAGAGATAGAGAGGATTTTCAAGAGAGTCAGAGAGATCATTGATGAAGACCAGAAAAAGCACAGGGCCCAGAACACTGCCTTGGGGAACTCCAGCCTGAATAGGAAGAGGAGATGAGAGAAACCCATTTAGGGCCACACGTTGACTATGACTAGAGACGAAGTCCGCCAGCCATGCGTGGAGATTTCCATGGATACCAAAGGAGGAGAGTTTGGTGAGCAGAGCGGGGTGCCAGACCGTATCGAAGGCACGTGATATGTCAAGGGAGACAGCTCTAATTTCCTGTTTGGCATTGAGGACCTCCATCCATTGTTGAGAAAGCAGAAGCAGCATGTCCAGAGTAGAGTGACCAGGTCTGAAACCAAATTGATGATCAGAGATCAAGCCATTGGAGAAGAGGAAAGATTTCATATCTGAAGCAATGATGGATTCCCTGACTTTGCTGATAATTGGGAGCAGGCTGATTGGTCTGTAGTTGCTAGGATCTGTTTTTGCACCTTTTTTGTGCAAAGCGGTGATGTTGGCTGATTTCCAAGCAGATGGCAGATGACCTTGAGCAAAAGAGAGGGTGAAGAGAACAGAGAGAGGGAGTGAAAGAGCGGAAGAATAGGATTTTAGGACCCGTGGGCTGATGCCGTCAGGTCCAGTTGCAGAATCAGTCGAGGGTTGACAGAAACTTTTAATAATAATAATAATAATAATAATAATAATAAAGGAGTCTTATATAGCCCCATCAAGCAGAGTAAACTACCCTCATGGCGCTTTACATTATCATGCGAACGCACACACACCGCACACGCATACACAAACATACCCACACACAGACACACCTTCACTCTTGCCCTATTCCTCTCCCTCCCCATTCAAAACCCACAGATGTGTACTCCCCCTCCCCCTCCTCCTCCCTTCCCTCCCCCGCACATGTACACAGACATACTCTCGATCTCTGTCCCACCTCAAACCAAAGGGAAAACAGGACTTAGACCTTGAAAGACTTGTGAAACAGATAGGTTTTGAGGGAGGTTTTAAAGGCAGGAAGAGAGTCAACATGTCGAACGGAGGAAGGCAAGTCATTCCAGAGCAGAGGTGCAGCAAAGGAAAAGGATTTCTCGCCAAACGACTTGGTGCTGGTGTGCGGTGGCTCTAAGGTCATAGAGTCGTCGCTTGAACGAAGCCGTCGCCGAGGTTCATAGAGAGTGAGCAAATCAGAGAGATAGTGATGTCCCGTTCCACACAATGATTTATAACATAGTGTGCAAATTTTGTATTGCACACGAGCAGAGACAGGCAGCCAGTGTAAAGATTCAAGAAGCGGAGTAACATGGTCAGACTTCTTCGCCTTACAGACAAGACGAGCGGCAGAGTTTTGAACCTTTTGTAACTTATCCAAGAGAAACTGAGGGCAGCCAGCATACAAAGAATTACAATAGTCTAGCCTTGAGAGGACAAGGGCACAGACCAGAGTTAGAGCAGCTTGAGGAGTAAGAAAGTGGCGAATGGATGCGATCTTTCGCAGCTGAAAGTATGCTGATTTGCAAGTTTGAAGTACTTGCTTGGAAAATGTCATGTTGCAGTCGAAAACCGCACCAAGGTTCCTGGCCGACGAAACAAAGTTTACATCGGTTTCACCAACATGAAACAACAGAATTTTCCACCTTGTCAGGAGGAAAGGACACAGAGTCCAGGAGCAGCTGGGTACGACTGGGTACAGAGAGGGATGGGTTTGGGACACAAGAGGGATGGGTTTTGTCCCAAGGTTTGGGACACATGTTATTGCATGATTAGGAAGCCACCTACATTATATAGGTATGAAAGTATAGACAACGTTGTCGATGGATGCATAGGGTAAGAGCCAAACTGCATCCACAAGTTAATGGGTGTGGGAGGAAAAACAGTCAAGTACAAGTCAAAACATTATCTCACTATTCAGAGATCCAAGAAAATGATATTTTAAGCACTTACAGCTTAACCTCCCTTAATTATATCCGCCACCGAAGGTGGATGGAGGTTATGTTTTCACCCATATCTGTCTGTTTGTCTGTCTGATTTTCTGTTTGTTTGTTTGTCTGTCTGTGAACAAGATATCACAAAAAGTTGTGGACTGATTCGGACGAAATTTGGTGGAGGGATAGCATATGTGACAAGGACAAAATGATTAGATTTTGGTGAAGATCCACATCAGGATCCAGCGAGGAGAATCTTTTAAGTGATTCTTTACCATTGGGAGACAGGGCAGATATGAAACGATATATAGCAGGATATCTCAAAATGATGTGGACGGATTTGGACGAAATTAGGTGGAGAGGTTGGGTGTGTGACAAGAACAAGCCGTTTAGATCCAGCCTATCGGTGAGATACAAAAGATAAACTGTTCAGCCTGGCAGAGGTATGCGCTCTACCGAGTGCCATTCTAGTTTTTGAACTAAAAGAACTAGAACTAGAACTAGAACTAGATTCTAGAACTAGATTCTAGTCTAGCGTTGGCTTAGCGGTTAGGGTCCCGGCTTGGGATCTTAGGATCCTGGGTTCGAATCCCGGTCGATCGCTGAATTAACGCCAGGGGGGGTTGACTCAGCCTGTCATCCTTCCGAGGTCGGCAAATTGAGTACCAGCTTGCTGGGATGAATGATCACGGTGTGTACCCCGATTCAGAATAGGCACACTGTATCCCTGCGCATCGTAAGAGCGTGACCAAGGGTTGGCGTCAGGAAGGGCATCCGGCCATAAAAACATTGTCTCAAACAGGGAACCATGATTGTCATGGGGCCCGCAAGGCTAACCCCTGCTCTAGCGGGGAAAAATGGCCTTAAAACGATCATTCATATTCATTCATTCATTCATTCATTCACATACAATGTGGCCAAAACTTTTGTACACATTCAATGTATCCCTCAGAGGTTTCTCTATCCAGTGTTTTTTTTATTTGATCACTAATGCTTTCTTCGTCATCTTTTCTTAACAAAAGGAAACAATGCATCCTTGCATATGGAGGTCGATCCACGACACCCACGGATGTTTCCAGAATGCCGACTCCTTGGACCCGAACACGGTGAGGCCATAGCTCGGAGGGGATTGTCTGTGTAAGGAGACTAGACGGCCAAAAGCCGCCGGGGCCAAAAGCAAAATGCCAGTTTTGTTTGAAGTGTCGAGTTCAGTTGCATTTATGGAATGTAAACCTGCCCATGAGTGATATTTCTTTTGTTTTTCACCTTTGCCAAATTGCAGTGGTGACCCCGTTGAAGAAGAAACTCAATGCAAAAATGCACCATTGGTGAGTTGAGATTTTTCAGGATGAGTTTTGCTCATGTGTCATCCTGTGCTGCAAGTGTGTTTGTGACTTGTCTTTTTTTTTTTACAAATCCAGGGATCCACAGCTGAGCATTCTGCGGAATCTGCAGAGCATTCTCGGAATTGAATTTCCATCCGCCATCTCCCATAGCAAGTCGGTGAGTTTCTTTCCTTATGAACCCAGATGGTCACATTTTCACGAAATCCATCCATAAATGATCAATGAATGACCTTTTGCATCTGTGACTGGAGTTCTAGACGATAAACCCTGCAGTATGTTAGTCACTCGATCATGATGCATCTTGCCATTCACAAATCGTTTGAGAAAGAGAAATCTCCTTGATCACATGGACCCCCAGTGAACTGTGATCAACGGGGCATGGATCTCGTGATGGTGAGCTCCGTGATCAGAGTTGTGCAACAAATGGAATTTTTGGTCGACACTTGCGTTTTCCTGAACGAATTCCAATTCAATAATGTGGATCTAAAGTTCATGCTTTTGCTTGTATGGACAAATAGCATGCAGGACAAAGATGTCAATACACAGATGGACTTTATATGAATTGCAAGGACATTGGGGCACAAGGGAAAATGCGGTGAAGAGTGAGATTTCTAAAAAAGATTCCTTTTAAAAATTATTTTTTATTTTGATATTTTTTTGTTTAAAAATGACATAAAAAAAATTATTTTAAAAAAGAGATATCTTGATTTTATTTTTTTTGTAACCCTCACCAGAGTAGAGGGTATTGCATTTGGGTCCGTTTGTTACTTGGCAAAAAAAAAAATATTTTTTTGCAAGTATGTTGCTCACTCCGGTTTGTGTGTTTGTGTGTGTTTGTTTGTCTGTCCACTCACTTATACTTGCCTACAGGTCACAATTTTAAACCGATCTTCACGAAACTTTACCAAATGGTAGAGTTCGTGGTCCGACAAAATCCTATATATTTTGGGGTCAAAAGGTCAAAAGGTCAACATAGGCCAAAGGTCGACCACATTTTTCAAATTTCTAAAATCCTCAATTTTCATCCGATTGACTTGAAATTTGAATAGGATATACATATCGGCAAACTGAATTCAACCACCAACTATTTTTGAGATCAGCATCGGCCAAAAGGTCAACATAGGCAAAAGGTCAACCACTTTTTCAGAATTTCTAAAATCCTCAATTTTCATCCGATTGACTTGAAATTTGAATAGGATTTACATATCGGCGAACTGAATTCAACCACCAACTATTTTTGAGATCAGCATAGGTCAAAAGGTCAACATAGGCCAAAGGTCAACCACTTTTTCTGAATTTCTAAAATCCTAAATTTTCATCCGATTGACTTGAAATTTGAATTGGATTTACATATCGGTGAACTGAATTCAACCACCAACTATTTTTGAGATCAGCTTAGACCAAAAGGTCAACATAGGCCAAAGGTCAACAACAATTTCAAATTTCTAAAATCCTCAATTTTCATCCGATTCACTTGAAATTTGAATGGGATTTACATATCAGCAAACTAAATTCAACCACCAACTATTTTTGGGATCACCATAGGTCAAAGGTCAACAACAATTTCAAATTTCTAAAATCGTCAATTTTCATCCGATTGGCTTGAAATTTGAAAAGGATTTTTATATCACCTTACTGAAAGCAACCACCAACTATTTTTGAGATCAGCATATGCCAAAAGTTCAACATAGGCCAAAGGTCAACAACCATTTCAAATTTCTAAAATCCTCAATTTTCATCCGATTGACCTGGAATTTGAAGAGGATTTACATATCTGCAAACTGAATTCAACCACCAACTATTGATGAGATCAACATTGGCCAAAAGGTCAACAGGTCAACATAAGCCAAAGGTCAACAACAATTTCAAATTTCTAAAATCCTCAATTTTCATCCAATTCACTTGAAATTTGAATGGGATTTACATATCAGCAAACTAAATTCAACCACCAACTATATCTATGAGTGATTTTTCATTTGTCTGTTTATTTGTCTGTCTGTTTGTCTGCACAGAGTAAGTATGTTTTTCTCTGCAACTGTTGGTTCGATTGACACTAAATTTTCACCATCGGAGCCCCTCCATCTGTATAATGTTTTAATTATTATGACGTCATAGGTCACGTGGTATGGACGCCATCTTTGAAAAACTTTGCACTTCTATATCTCCGAAACCACTCCATGGAAAAAAATTGAAACGTCTAATTGCCAAGTACCATTGTCTCATTGCCAAGTTCCCCATGGGGAACAACATATATTCATGATGATGTCATCTGTGCCTTCATTATGATGTCATAATTAGATCCGATCAGTTTGAAATTTCTTGAGCATGATCTACACAAAAATTGTACGTGAGAATTACATTGATGACGTCATTGTACACGTGGAGTGGCAGCTATATTTGATTGAACATAAATCTACGTCGTCAATAAACCATTCAAACACAGCAGCTAATAAACACCACACAAACACATCCCGGCGAGGGTCTGCAATCTCTGATTGCTCTTTCTTATTTTATTTTGTGGTGATTCCATGGAGACAACCTGTGATGTCCTTTTTAAGGTAGGAGTGGGAAGTGTCCCTAGTATCGGTTGCCTGGTACCTTTTGTTTAGTAATAGGCAATGTGTCTGAGTACACCAGTCTTTGAAGAGTTAGCAAACCAGCTGCCTTCACTGATAGCGCTTTATGATGGACTCGAATCCCACGGTGCAATTTAAAAAAAATTATGCCACTCTATCCTGCCTAAATCTCTGTCTCCTCGGTCTGCAGTATTACCTGTCTCAGGTCGTTACATCGGTAGTCTTTCTATTACACTCAGGATATGACGAGCCATGCTGAGAAATTGTTTGTGTAACTGGAAACTGCTGGGTCATTGCAATTCATCCACACCAAGGTTAAAGTGTTTCCATTTTGCGGAGGTGCTCGGTTACTGTCATATCGACCATTGTGTCATATCGACCATTGTAAAAGTAATTAATAATAGATTAAGTGTTGTAGTTACGTGTCGCTGTGCCACTTTGACCTGACAATATCGCTGTGCCTATAATACAGGTTTTTGTATCAATCAGTATGTGTGCACACACAAATCTGATATATCCTTGTACGCTCGTCCTCGGCAGGATTTCAGCCTGGAGTGTGGTATTTGCTATATGTACCGGCTTGACTCGTCACTGCCAGACCAGGTGTGCGACGATCCTCGGTGTGGTCAACCCTACCACCAGACCTGTCTATATGAAGTGAGTACCAGTTTGTTAATATGTTCTGCTTTGCTTGCACAGTATGGCTGTGTTTGGTTACAAGTCGAAGGGTGAGGGAAGGCATTATTGGTATACGAGGATGGGTCAATACGTAAGATTGATGTTTCCTGCAGCTCCAAGTATGATATAATAAGCTTGGAGATATCTAGGCCCATTCCTGTAGAATATAAACAATTGTACTTGAGGAACCTGTTTATGGTAAACTTTGACCCTTAACATAAACAACAAACAACAAGGTTTATCTATGGACATTGTTTCAGCATATCCTCCAGTGCACTGCATTGCTGGGGTGCCTTCAGCACCCGGTGACGTCACCGTGCAGCACAAAGAGACGGCATTGGGAGGGAGTACAATGTACAATAATTGATTGATTAATTGCATAATTAAAATAAATAAATAGTAATCGTAAAATAATTAATTTCTTAATCAATTTGCTAAATAGCATACCTAAACCACCAGGGTTTCATCTAAAGCTGTAACGTTTTCTCTCTCTCTGTCTCTGTTTCTGTCTCTGTCTCTGTAACGTTTCTCTCTCTCTGTTTTCTGTAACTCTCTGCTCACCTTCACTCTTTCATTCCCCTTTTCTCCCGCCTCTGGAACAAACTCCCCCACTCCCTTCAATCCCACTCCTCCCTCCAGGTCTTTAAAACAGCTGTTCACCACCATCTCTTATCTTCCCCCATCGAAAACCTTGATCTTTTCTACCCCCGGTAATTCACCCCAGAGTCCTTGCAGTGTTCATATGTTTTATTCCTCTCCCACCTCCCCCCAAGTCCTCCCGATGTCCCTGCTCTCAAATGTTGTGTTTGTGTCCTTCCCCCTCTCTCCCCATCTTGTCTGCTGCTCCCCTTGTTTTTTGTGTGTTTGTGTGTGTGTTTTTTGTGTGTTTTGTGTGTCGGTTTGTCTTTTTGTGTGATTAATGTTAGCTCTTTCACGAGCCTCGATCTTGTATACAACAACAAAAAAAAAAAAAAAAAAAAACGTTTTGAAAAATAATTAAATAATTAATAAATCAAAAAATTAAATAATGAATTCATTATTTGATTAAATTATCATTAATTATTCCATTAATTGATTAATCAATAAATCAAAAATTTATTTTATAGCCAAATCACTTGGTCACTGTAATGTCCAAATATCTTGATACATATGATACGCAGAACTTGATAAATGAATACAAGTAACACACAAGAGGATAGGCTAACATTAATCAATTGCGTGTTATGTGTGTGCGTGCTTCTCTCTTCCTTCCTTCCTTCCCATCCATTTTTATTCCTTCAAAATATTTTAACTCAAGTTAGCCCCCCAACCTACTTGTAAACATAATATGTAGGTGTTCCTTTTTCTTTATTATGAAGGAGATAACTAGCTCCTGTGCTTCATCTGTTGACATCTGGCAGTTCTTTGTGTTTGTTTAATCATTACAGTCTGCCTTATACCACAGTGGTTCCGATCCTTGCCTTCCTGTCGCCAGAGCTTCAATTTGGTGTTTGGAGAATGCCCTTATTGCAATAAGGTAAGAACCCCATATGTAACATATTCATGTAAAGTTTGGTCAGGCTAACTTGGTATGAAAAGGCAGCACCATTCAAAATCCCTATCAATTAAATGGAAAAGAATAATTAAACTGGAAAAAGCAATCAAAAATTGCAGAGCCTCACCAGCACTTGTTTTGTGTGCTATATTTTGTGGTGTTTATGTGATGTATAGACGATGCATCGACAATGTAGGTTTTTGTTCATACAGCAGACAAACAGACATTTTCAGTTTTATTGTATAGATTAATGTTCCAATCATGTGTATTTATTTAGGAATATCAGGTTGGAGGGGAAGGAGATCATACAGGGAAAAAGGTTTGAGTATCTGGGGGGAACAGTGACTGGGGATGGTAAGTCATGGGCAGGCAGGCAGGTGTATGGAGGAGGATTCAGGTGGGAGTGAATGTGTGGAGGAGGGTAGAGGAACTAATATTCAAGGAGATTGAAAGGAAAGGTTCTGATGCCATTTGTGTAATGCCGGCTTACCTTTACGGTAACACTAACACTAACTTTACGGTGGCACTAACAGAGACAACAACAGAGGCTGCAGGTTTGTGAGAACAACTAGGTCAGGAGGATTTCGGGATTGAAGAAGGTGGATAGAAGGAGAATGGTGTGGTGAAATGCCTGCTGAGATGGGCTGTACACATGGTGCGGACGGGGGAATTGAGAATGGCACAGAGAGTGGATAGGGTGAGTGAACAAGGCAGGAGGAAAAGAGGTAGACTATGGTTGAGATGGGAGAATTGTGTGAAGAGGGATATCAGTAAGGTGGGGGTGGTTGGAGAGTGGAGAGAGTTGGCTGAGGACAGAGGGAAGTGGAGGAGTATCGCAGTCAAAGTAGGGCAGAAGCTTGATACCATTCGACCTCACCCCTTATAAAGGGAAGAGGAGGAGGAGAAGAAGATTATGTGGTACATATTTTATGGATAAACGTATTTTACTGATGCAGACATAATTTTATAGATGTACTCGCATTCTTAATCGTATATGCTTTATAGACATGCTCACTTTCTAATAGTATGTACTTTATAGACATACTGGCATTCCAATTGTACAGTGTGTTTACAAAGTGTCGTAACCCTCTCTGCAGAACATGATAAATTAGTATAATGAACACACAAGAGGAAAGGCCAACATTAATCAATTAAGCTTAACATTGACATCAGCATTAAGATTAACATGACCAGATATTAAGATTAACATGATCAGATATTAAGATTAACATGATCAGATATTAATATTAACATGATCAGATATTAAAATTAACATGATCAGATATTAAAATTAACATTATCAGTTATTAAAATGAACATGATCAGATATTAAAATTAACATTATCAGATATTAATATCAACATGATCAGATATTAAGATTAACATGATTAGATATTAAGATTAACATGACCAGATATTAAGATTAACATGATCAGATATTAAGATTAACATGATCAGATATTAATATTAACATGATCAGATATTAAAATTAACATGATCAGATATTAAAATTAACATTATCAGTTATTAAAATGAACATGATCAGATATTAAAATTAACATTATCAGATATTAATATCAACATGATCAGATATTAAAATTAACATGATCAGATATTAAAATTAACATGATCAGATATTAAAATGAACATGATCAGATATTAAAATTAACATTATCAGATATTAATATTAACATGATCAGATATTAAAATTAACATGATCAGATATTAAAATTAACATGATCAGATATTAAAATTAACATTATCAGTTATTAAAATGAACATGATCAGATATTAAAATTAACATGATCAGATATTAAAATTAACATTATCAGATATTAATATTAACATGATCAGATATTAAAATTAACATGATCAGATATTAAAATTAACATGATCAGATATTAAAATTAACATGATCAGATATTAAAATTAACATTATCAGTTATTAAAATGAACATGATCAGATATTAAAATTAACATGATCAGATTTTAAAATTAACATGATCAGATATTAAAATTAACATGATCAGGTATTGACATTAACATGATCAGATATTAAGATTAACATGATCAGATATTAAGATTAACATGATCAGATATTAAGATTAATATGATCAGATATTAAGATTAACATGATCAGATATTAAGATTAACATGATCAGATATTAAGATTAACATGATCAGATATTAAAATTAACATGATCAGATATTAAGATTAACATGATCAGATATTAAGATTAACATGAACAGATATTAAAATTAACATGATCAGATATTAAGATTAACATGATCAGATATTAAGATTAACATGATCATATATACGAACTGTAATATAACTTTGTAAACACCTTGGGCATACTTTGTAGAGGTACCTGGTTGAAAATAAAAAGGATAACGTGTAATACTGGCTACCAGGTGGTGTTTGTGGCAGATAGAAAAATTATGTACAGACAACTCATTATGTACAGACATACAGATAGAAAAACAAACGGACCGAAATGCATTACTCTCTCCTCTGACTTTTGGGATGGAGGGTTTCTGTTCGAACATTTAACAACCAACCTCCAGGGAATCCTTCTGACAGATTACTTTTCTTTTAATACCTCATGACCAACTAACAGGCAAAATTAATATTCATGCGACACTTGTTCTTGTTGGTGCTCGATCTATTCCATTAATAATCTTATGCAAAAGGTGATCTCTGTTTATCCTGAATAGAATAATGCATATAATGTTTTTTGATGTCTTAATCTCTGTCTAAATGGGAGATCGTTTTTCTACAAACCACTTTTATTTGTTGATTTGTTTGTTTTCAGCCTATTTCCGTGAAGATGAAACCCTAATGACCCGAGAAATCTGGTTGGATTGAATGGGGGCTGTAAAAGGTCCTGGTCCTATGAATCGGCTTGGCAGACCTAAAAAGGTCTTACTTTTATTAGAGGGAGATTTGCCAAGGTTGTCCAACTGAACGGGAGCTTGAGGAGTGCGTGACGCTTCCACATCGTCACAGCTCGGTTTTGTGTGCCACGGTAACCACTTCACTCATGTTCTCTGGGTGCTTCCATCTAGAATGCTGACGATGCACTTCAACATTCGCTTCTGGGGAATACAACTGAAAGAAGCACAAACTGATTGTCTTTCAATTTTTCATTTGTTCAAGTTTCAGGGTGAGAGCTGTTGGGGTAACCCTAACAACCCAACGCCCCCTTCCATGTCTTCTGTTTTCTTCGATCTGTTCCTCCAGGACCCTCAAATCTGTGTGTGAGTGTATATATATATATATATATATATATATATATATATATATATATATATATATATATATATATATATATACAGTGGAACCTTGACTTACGAGTTTAATTCGTTCTGTGACCGAGCTCGTAACTCAAATTGCTCGTTTCTCAAATCAAATTTCCCCATTAAAATGCATTGAAATGCTATTAATCCGTTCCAGCCCGCCAAAAACCACACCAATTTTTTTTTAAATATACAGTATATATAAAAATATCTCGCGCTTTATATTTCACCTGTATGCAGCATACAAGTTGGCAGGATGGCCTGGACTGGAGGTACGCACACTTGACTCTAAAGTCTAAACTGTCCAGCCTGGGTTTGAATCCCGACCCAGCTATAACCTGTCATGGGTGAATCACAGGCAGGGTGATTCATCAATGTGTGTACCGCTAAACTGGGCGCCCCGTTTGCGTCCCATTAGTTGTTGGATGTTAAGGATCTCACCGTGTTTTCCACAAAGAGAAGGCGAGCTATCGCCGGCACTCTGAACATGTTGTGGCCTGGCATGCTCTTCTCCTCTGCCGTTATATACGTCCTCCTCGGCACCTCGCTCATGTTTTTCGACGATTGCGTGTTTTATATCCAAGCACAAGTTTTATATAAAACACGACGATTGCGTGTTTTATATCCACAAGTTGTGGCCTGGCATGCTCTTCTCCTCTGCCGTTATATACGTCCTCCTCGACACCTCGCTCATGTTTTTCGACGATTGCGTGTTTTATATCCAAGCACATCATCCTCTTCTTCTTCTCAGTACCGTGTTTTCCACAAAGAGAAGGCGAGCTATCGCCGGCACTCTGAACAAGTTGACGGCAGAGATACTGTACTTGCACGGCAAGATAACCACGTGACCGGAACCCACCTGGTGGCGTAAACTCAAAATAACCAACATGCGAAAACAAAAATGCAGCGCTATACGACAGAGATACTGTACTTGCACGGCAAGATAACCACGTGACCGGGTGGCGAAAGCTCGTAACTCAGATCTCGGCTCGCATCTCAAAGCAATAAACCGCCCGAGCGACGGCTCGTATCTCGAAAAACTCGTAAGTTGGGGCACTCGTAAGTCAAGGTTCCACTGTATATATATATATATATATATATATATATATATATATATATATATATATATATATATATATATATATATATCCCAGTGTGTACCCTGGTCAGAATAGGTACACCGTATCCCTGCGTGTCATAAGAGACGACTAAGAGGGTTGGCGTCAGGAAGGGCATCCGGCCATAAAAACATTGCCTCAAAAAGAGAACCATGACAATTACAAGTACATATGGGCAGGGTGCAGCCCGAAGTGGAGATCGGTTTCTGAGGTTTGGGACATGGAATTGGTCAGAAGAAGAGTGGACATATGTTGTGTGCAAGAGACGAGATGGAAGGGAAGTGGTGTGAGAATGGTGAAGGGTAGGCAGGGACAGAAATACAAGTTTGTGTGGCAAGGGTGCCCGGAGGGCGTGAATGGTGTTGGTGTCCTGTTTTCTGAGGAGTTTGTAGACAGTGTGGTGAGTGTGACTAGAGTGAGTGATAGGTTGATGATGGTGAAAATGATGATTGGAAAGCTCTTGGTGAACGTCATCTCGGGATATGCTCCGCAGGATGGTCGAAGCAATGAAGAGAAGGACAAGTTCTGGTGTGCGATAGAGAAGCTGATGGAAAACGTGAAAGATGAGGAAGTTGTTGTGGTGGGAGGATACCTGAATGGACATGTGGGAAGGAGTATGGATGGTTTTGAGGGAGTTCATGGGGGTTACGGATATGGTGTGAGAAATGGAGAAGGTGAAAGGATTTTGGAGTTTGCTGATGGAGCTGATTTGTTGATTTGTAATACTCAGTTCCAGAAAGAGGATAATAAGCTTGTTACATACACGTCAGGTGGGTCGACGACAACCGTTGACTACCTGATGGTGCGTAGGCGAGATAGGGGGCACCTCCGGGACACAAAGGTGATCCCGGGGGAGGAGGCTGTTTCACAGCACCACTTGGTTGTCTGCGACATAAGGGTGAAAGGTGCGAGGAGAGCTCGGCGGGTGAAGTACCAACCAAGAATGAAGGTGTGGAGGTTGAAAGAGGTGACAGTAAGGGAGGCATTAAAAGAGATGCTGAGTAGGGTAGAGGATGATGTGGTTGAGCTTGAAAGTGGTTGGATGTCAATGAAAGCTAGTCTGTTGGGAGCCGTTGGTGAGGTATGTGGATGGACAAAAGGACCACCGAGGCACTCGGAAACATGGTGGTGGGATGATGAAGTTGGAAAGAGGATTGACGAGAAGAGGAAGAAGTTCAAGGAGTGGCAGAAGGCGAAGGGTCCGGGAGCAGAAACAGCAGAGCATGAAAGTTATAAGGCAGCCAGGAAGGCTGCAAAGAAATAGGTAGCAAAGGCACAGGAGGCATGTAGGAAAATGTTCGGAGAACGCTTGGATTCGGAAGAGGGTCAGAAAGCAGTATTCAGGATTGCAAAGCACATAGCGAAAGAGAGGTGTGATGTGATGGGGGTGAGTTGCTTGAAGGATGAAGTGGGACAAATCGTTGTTGACCCAGATGGAATTAAAGGAAGATGGAAAAGATATATGGAAATGCTGTTGAATACAGAGAATGAATGGGATGGCAACATCGAGAGTAACCCAGTTTTAGGACCGGCAGAGAAGATAACTGAGAAGGAAGTTGAGGAAGCGATAAAAGCAATGAAGAGTGGAAAAGCGGGAGGGCCGACGGGAGTTATGGGAGATATGTTGAAGGCAGCAGGAAGTTGGGGTGTGAAGAGAATGACAGAGATCTGTAATCTGGTGGTGAAAGAAGGCCGCATTCCAGTGGATTGGGAACTGAGTACCCTCGTCCCTCTATACAAGGGGAAAGGTGACCCTCTGGAGTGTGGCTCGTACCGAGCGATAAAGTTATTGGAGCATGGAATGAAGGTATTGGAAAGGGTGTTGGAGAGGAGGATAAGGAAGAAAGTGAAGATCGACGAAATGCAGTTTGGATTTATGCCAGGAAGAGGAACGACAGATGCGCTTTTCATTGTGAGGCAGTTGCAGGAGAAGTACGTGGAGAAGAGGAAGAAATTGTTTTTTGGGTTTGTTGATCTGGAGAAAGCATTCGATCGGGTTCCACGCAAAGTATTGACATGGGCATTGAGGAAGTGAGGAGTGGAGGAATGGTTGATCAGAGTAGTGATGGCAATGTACAAAAGAGCGCGCACAGCTGTAAGGACGAAGGATGGGAACAGTGGTGAGTTTGAGGTGAAGGTGGGAGTGCATCAGGGGTCGGTACTAAGTCCACTACTATTTGTAGCTGTGATGGAGGTGCTGGCTCAGAACGTAAAGGAGGGTTTACCGTGGGAGTTGTTGTATGCAGATGATCTGGTGTTGATTGCGGAAAGTATGGATGGACTGAAGGAAAAGATGAACAAGTGGAAGGAATGTATGGAGACAAAAGGTCTGAAGGTGAATATCGGAAAGACGAAGGTGATGGCAAGTGGTAAAGCATGTGGTGAGGTGGAAAGAACTGGGAAGTGGCTGTGTGCTGTGTGCAGGAAGGGTGTCGGAGTGAACTCCATTCAATGTACAATGTGTGCTGAGTGGGTTCATCAAAAATGTAGTGGTCTGAGAGGGTCATTTACCAGTGTGGCAGCGACATTCAAATGTAAGGTGTGCACAGAGGGAGCTGCAGATGGAGGAAATGTTGAGTTGGATCTTGGAGACGGCGTGAAGCTGGAAGGTGTGAAAACATTTTGCTACCTCGGAGACATGCTGAATGGAGAAGGTGGATCAGACTCGGCAACGGTTGCTCGAGTGAGATGTGCATGGAAGAAGTTTCGGGAACTGAGTGGCGTGCTGATGAGGAGGAGAGTGTTGCTGAAGCTGAAGGGAAAGGTGTATGCTGCATGTGTGAGAAGTGTTATGATTTATGGGAGCGAGACATGGGTAATGAATGTAGAGCAGCAACGAAGGCTGGAAAGGGTGGAAATGCGAATGGTTCGATGGATGTGCGGAGTATCGTTGAGAGAGAGGAAGACAAATGATGAATTGCGAAAGATGATGGGAATATTGCCTGTGATTGATGCTGTGAAGAGGAACAGGTTGAGATGGTTTGGTCATGTGTTGAGGAAGGATGAAAGTGACTGGTTGAGAAGAGTGATGGAAATTAATGTAGAAGGAAGTAGAGGACGGGGAAGACCAAGAAAGACTTGGCTAAAGATGGTGGAAGAAGAAATGCGGGCAAGGGGGTTAACAAGGAGAGATGCAGAAAATAGGGCAAAATGGAGAAGATTGTCATGGGGACCGCAAGGCTAACCCCCGCTCTAGCAGGGAAAATGGCCTTAAAATGCATGTTGTTGTTGTTGTGTATATATATATATATTTTATATATATATATATATATATATATATATATATATATATATATATATATATATATATATATATATATATATATATATATATATATATATATAAAATATATATATATATATACACAACAACAACAACATGCATTTTAAGGCCATTTTCCCTGCTAGAGCGGGGGAGCGGGGGTATATATATATATGGTGTTTCCCTAAAGAATGCCTCTTTTTCCCGACCGGATGCACACCTCAGACTTTAATAATTTTAATCGATTTTTGGCCAGCGGCTTTCACAAGATTCAAGCGCGTTCAAAATGACCTCAACAAATTGCAAAAGAGGTCAGTATCACCTTTCATCCCTTCCGAGACTACGTTGATTACATCCATTAAACGGTCACGGGAACACTGTTCGCTCTCCGAAAAACCCAACAAGTGGTCTTCAACTCGCTCTTTCATAATGGCTCCAAGGTTCTCCGCTGGATTGAGGTCTGCCGAATTTCCAGGCCGTCTCCCAAAGCCAACGCTGTGAAAATAATGCAAAACAAAGCCAACGCTGTGCAGCCTTAACGGGCCTGAGAGTGTCTGCAAAAAGCTTGCGTGCAATTCCAAACACGACAGAGGCGATCCTTTTAGCGACGAGTTTTTCGGTCATATCTAAAAAAAATGAGAAAAATGGAGATATTTTTGGAGACTTTTCACCTTGCAGCTCACGTGTTGTTGACTTGCGACAATTAATCATAATCACTTGTAGGTATGTGTGAGCACGCGATTCGTTTCGGGGAAAAAGGAATTCTTTAGGGAAACACCCGATATGAATGAGTGAATGAATCAAATATATATATATCTGCAACACCAACACAAGTGAGGAAAGTGGTTCTGCATCACTAAAACAAGAGTAAAAAGTGGTTTTCAACACTAACGCAAGTGCGATAAGTGGTATTCAACGCCATCGCAAGTGTGGAAAGTGGTTCTGCAACACTAACATGTGTGAAAAGTGGTTTTCGACATGAACACAAGTGCGAAAAGTGGTTTTCAACACCATCAGGAGCGCGAAAAGTGGTTTTGCACCGCCAGCACAAGTGTGGAAAGTGGTTTTGCAACACCAACACAAGTGCGGAAAGTGGTTCTGCAACACTAGAACAAGTGTGGAAAGTGGTTTTGCAACACCAACACAAGTGTGGAAAGTGGTTTTGCATCACCAGCACAAGTGTGGAAAGTGGTTTTGCAACATGAACAGAAGTGCGAAAAGTGGATTTCAACACTAACAGGAGCGCGAAAAGTGGTTTTGCAACAATTACACAAGGGCAAAAAGTGGTTTTGCAACAATTAAACAAGTGTGAAAAGTGGTTTTGCATTGCCAGCGCAAGTGCGGTAAGTGGTTCTGCATGAATAAAACAA